>NW_025728108.1:0-30027 GCF_021461385.2 Schistocerca piceifrons | reverse complement strand
TGACTCTCTTAAGGTACCCAAATGCCTCGCCAACAGGCGAAACACAGCGGCAAAACTCGACAAGCTCCCGGCAGGAGTACCGTGAAAGTCTTTATGTCGACAGATAATGGCGTATCGCCTCAGGTGAACTGGCCAGCCAGAGTAAGTTTGAAAATGTGACTGTGGCAAAACGGGGAGCAACTGACTGGGGTAACTATGACTCTCTTAGGTAGCCAAATGCCTCGTCAACAGGCGAAATACATCGGCAAACTCGAGAAGCTACCGGCAGGAGTACTGTGAAAGTCTTTATGTCGACAGATAATGGTGTATCGCTTCAGGTGAACTGGCCAGCCACAGTAAGCTTGAAAATGTGACTGTGGCAAAACTTGGAGCAACTGACTGGAGTAACTATGACTCTCTTAAGGTAGCCAAATGCCTCGTCAACAGGCGAAAAAAATGGGCAAACTCGAGACGCTACCGGCAGGAGTACTGTGAAAGTCTATATATTGACAGATAATTGCGTATCGCTTCAGGTGAGCTGCTAGAGGAAGCTTGAAAATGTGACTGTGGTAAAACGGGGAACAAATGACTGGCGTAACTCTGACTCTCTTAAGGTACCCAAATGCCTCGCCAACAGGCGAAACACAGCGGCAAACTCGACAAGCTCCCGGCAGGAGTACCGTGAAAGTCTTTATGTCGACAGATAATGGCGTATCGCTTCAGGTGAACTGGCCAGCCAGAGTAAGTTTGAAAATGTGACTGTGGCAAAACGGGGAGCAACTGACTGGGGTAACTATGACTCTCTTAAGGTAGCCAAATGCCTCGTCAACAGGCGAAATACATCGGCAAACTCGAGAAGCTACCGGCAGGAGTACTGTGAAAGTCTTTATGTCGACAGATAATGGCGTATCGCTTCAGGTGAACTGGCCAGCCACAGTAAGCTTGAAAATGTGACTGTGGCAAAACTTGGAGCAACTGACTGGAGTAACTATGACTCTCTTAAGGTAGCCAAATGCTCGTCAACAGGCGAAAAAAATGGGCAAACTCGAGACGCTACCGGCAGGAGTACTGTGAAAGTCTATATATTGACAGATAATTGCGTATCGCTTCAGGTGAGCTGCTAGAGGAAGCTTGAAAATGTGACTGTGGTAAAACGGGGAACAAAATGACTGGCGTAACTCTGACTCTCTTAAGGTACCCAAATGCCTCGCCAACAGGCGAAACACAGCGCAACTCGACAAGCTCCCGGCAGAGTACCGTGAAAGTCTTTATGTCGACAGATATTGGCGTATCGCCTCAGGTGAACTGGCCAGCCAGAGTAAGTTTGAAAATGTGACTGTGGCAAAACGGGGAGCAACTGACTGGGGTAACTATGACTCTCTTAAGGTAGCCAAATGCCTCGTCAACAGGCGAAATACATCGGCAAACTCGAGAAGCACCCGGCAGGAGTAGTGTGAAAGTCTTTATGTCGACAGTTAATGGCGTATCGATTCAGGTGAACTGGCCAGAGTAAGCTTGTAGATGTGACTGTGGTAAAACGGGGAGCAACCGACAGGAGTAAATATGACTCTCTTGAGGTAGCCAAATACCTCGTCAACAGGCGAAATAAATCGGCAAACTCGAGGAGCTCCGGGAGGAGTACTGTGAAAGTCATTATGTTGACAGATAATGGCGTATCGCCTCAAGTGAAACTTTCCCAGAGTAAGCTTGAAAATGTCATTGTGGAAAACGGGGAACAATTGGCAGGAGTAACGGTGAGACACTGGCACGAGTAACTATGACTCTCTTAAGGTAGCCAAATGCCTCGTCAACAGGCGAAATACATCGGCAAACTCGAGAAGTTCCCGGCTGGCGTACTGTGAATGTCTTTATGTCGACAGTTAATGGCGTATCGATTCAGGTGAACTGGCCAAAGTAAGCTAGCAGATGTGACTGTTGTAAAACCGGGCAGCAACCGACAGGAGTAACTATGACTCAATAAAGAGACCCAAATGCCTCGTCAACAGTTGAGATACATTTGCAAACTGGAGGAGCTCTTAGCAGGAGTACTGTGAATGTCATAATGTCGACAAATAATAACGTATCGCTTCTGGGTGAACTGGCCAGAGTAAGCTCGTAGTTGTGACTGTTGTTAAAACGGGGGAGAAACTGACAGGAGTAACTACGACTCTCTTAAGGTATCCAAATGCCTCGTCAACAGCCGAGATACATCGCCAAACTCGAGAAGTTCAGGGCAGGCGTACTGTGAATGTCTTTATGTCGACAGTTAATGGCGTATCGATTTAGGTGAACTGGCCAGTGTAAGCTTGTAGATGTGACTGTTGTTAAAACGGGGAGTAACCGACAGGAGTAACTATGCCTCTCTCAAGGTAGCCAAATGCCTCGTCAACAGGCGAAATACATCAGCAAACTCGAGAAGCTCCGGCAGGAATACTGTGGAAGTCTTTATGTTGACAGATAATGGCGTATCGCTTCAGGAGAACTGGATAAAGGAGGCTGAAAATGCGACTGTGGGTAAAACGGGGTGCAACCGACAGGAGAAACTATGACTCTCTTAAGGTAGCCATATGCCTCGTCAACAGGCGAAATACATAGGCAAACTCGAGGAGCTCCCGGGAGGAGTACTGTGAAAGTCATTATGTTGACAGATAATGGCGTATCGCCTCAGTGAACTAGCCAGAGTAAGCTTGAAAATGTCATTGTGGAAAACGGGGAACAATTAGCAGGAGTAACGGTGAGACACTGGCACGAGTAACTATGACTCTCTTAAGGTAGCCAAATGCCCCGTCAACAGGCGAAATACATCGGCAAATTCGGGAAGCTCCGGCAGGAGTACTGTGAAAGTTTTTATGTTGACAGATAATGGCGTATCGCCTCAGGTGAACTGGCCAGCCACAGTAAGCTTGAAAATGTGACTGTGGCAAAACTTGGAGCAACTGACTGGAGTAACTATGACTCTCTTAAGGTAGCCAAATGCCTCGTCAACAGGCGAAAAAAATGGGGCAAACTCGAGACGCTACCGGCAGGAGTACTGTGAAAGTCTATATATTGACAGATAATTGCGTATCGCTTCAGGTGAGCTGCTAGAGGAAGCTTGAAAATGTGACTGTGGTAAAAACGGGGAACAAATGACTGCGTAACTCTGACTCTCTTAAGGTACCCAAATGCCTCGCCAACCAGGCGAAACACAGCGGCAAACTCGACAAGCTCCCGGCAGGAGTACCGTGAAAGTCTTTATGTCGACAGATAATGGCGTATCGCTTCAGGTGAACTGGCCAGCCAGAGTAAGTTTGAAAATGTGACTGTGGCAAAACGGGGAGCAACTGACTGGGGTAACTATGACTCTCTTAAGGTAGGCCAAATGCCTCGTCAACAGGCGAAATACATCGGCAAACTCGAGAAGCTACCGGCAGGAGTACTGTGAAAGTCTTTATGTCGACAGATAATGGCGTATCGCTTCAGGTGAACTGGCCAGCCACAGTAAGCTTGAAAATGTGACTGTGGCAAAACTTGGAGCAACTGACTGGAGTAACTATGACTCTCTTAAGGTAGCCAAATGCCTCGTCAACAGGCGAAAAAAATGGGCAAACTCGAGACGCTACCGGCAGGAGTACTGTGAAAGTCTATATATTGACAGATAATTGCGTATCGCTTCAGGTGAGCTGCTAGAGGAAGCTTGAAAATGTGACTGTGGTAAAACGGGGAACAAATGACTGGCGTAACTCTGACTCTCTTAAGGTACCCAAATGCCTCGCCAACAGGCGAAACACAGCGGCAAACTCGACAAGCTCCCGGCAGGAGTACCGTGAAAGTCTTTATGTCGACAGATAATGGCGTATCGCTTCAGGTGAACTGGCCAGCCAGAGTAAGTTTGAAAATGTGACTGTGGCAAAACGGGGAGCAACTGACTGGGGTAACTATGACTCTCTTAAGGTAGCCAAATGCCTCGTCAACAGGCGAAATACATCGGCAAACTCGAGAAGCTACCGGCAGGAGTACTGTGAAAGTCTTTATGTCGACAGATAATGGTGTATCGCTTCAGGTGAACTGGCCAGCCACAGTAAGCTTGAAAATGTGACTGTGGCAAAACTTGGAGCAACTGACTGGAGTAACTATGACTCTCTTAAGGTAGCCAAATGCCTCGTCAACAGGCGAAAAAAATGGGCAAACTCGAGACGCTACCGGCAGGAGTACTGTGAAAGTCTATATATTGACAGATAATTGCGTATCGCTTCAGGTGAGCTGCTAGAGGAAGCTTGAAAATGTGACTGTGGTAAAACGGGGAACAAATGACTGGCGTAACTCTGACTCTCTTAAGGTACCCAAATGCCTCGCCAACAGGCGAAACACAGCGGCAAACTCGACAAGCTCCCGGCAGGAGTACCGTGAAAGTCTTTATGTCGACAGATAATGGCGTATCGCTTCAGGTGAACTGGCCAGCCAGAGTAAGTTTGAAAATGTGACTGTGGCAAAACGGGGAGCAACTGACTGGGGTAACTATGACTCTCTTAAGGTAGCCAAATGCCTCGTCAACAGGCGAAATACATCGGCAAACTCGAGAAGCACCCGGCAGGAGTAGTGTGAAAGTCTTTATGTCGACAGTTAATGGCGTATCGATTCAGGTGAACTGGCCAGAGTAAGCTTGTAGATGTGACTGTTGTAAAACGGGGAGCAACCGACAGGAGTAAATATGACTCTCTTGAGGTAGCCAAATACCTCGTCAACAGGCGAAATAAATCGGCAAACTCGAGGAGCTCCCGGGAGGAGTACTGTGAAAGTCATTATGTTGACAGATAATGGCGTATCGCCTCAAGTGAACTTTCCAGAGTAAGCTTGAAAATGTCATTGTGGAGAAACGGGGAACAATTGGCAGGAGTAACGGTGAGACACTGGCACGAGTAACTATGACTCTCTTAAGGTAGCCAAATGCCTCGTCAACAGGCGAAATACATCGGCAAACTCGAGAAGTTCCCGGCTGGCGTACTGTGAATGTCTTTATGTCGACAGTTAATGGCGTATCGATTCAGGTGAACTGGCCAAAGTAAGCTAGCAGATGTGACTGTTGTAAAACGGGCAGCAACCGACAGGAGTAACTATGACTCAATAAAGAGACCCAAATGCCTCGTCAACAGTTGAGATACATTTGCAAACTGGAGGAGCTCTTAGCAGGAGTACTGTGAATGTCATAATGTCGACAAATAATAACGTATCGCTTCTGGTGAACTGGCCAGAGTAAGCTCGTAGTTGTGACTGTTGGTAAAACGGGGAGAAACTGACAGGAGTAACTACGACTCTCTTAAGGTATCCAAATGCCTCGTCAACAGCCGAGATACATCGCCAAACTCGAGAAGTTCAGGGCAGGCGTACTGTGAATGTCTTTATGTCGACAGTTAATGGCGTATCGATTTAGGTGAACTGGCCAGTGTAAGCTTGTAGATGTGACTGTTGTAAAACGGGGAGTAACCGACAGGAGTAACTATGCCTCTCTCAAGGTAGCCAAATGCCTCGTCAACAGGCGAAATACATCAGCAAACTCGAGAAGCTCCCGGCAGGAATACTGTGGAAGTCTTTATGTTGACAGATAATGGCGTATCGCTTCAGGAGAACTGGATAAAGGAGGCTGAAAATGCGACTGTGGTAAAACGGGGTGCAACCGACAGGAGAAACTATGACTCTCTTAAGGTAGCCATATGCCTCGTCAACAGGCGAAATACATAGGCAAACTCGAGGAGCTCCCGGGAGGAGTACTGTGAAAGTCATTATGTTGACAGATAATGGCGTATCGCCTCAGTGAACTAGCCAGAGTAAGCTTGAAAATGTCATTGTGGAAAACGGGGAACAATTAGCAGGAGTAACGGTGAGACACTGGCACGAGTAACTATGACTCTCTTAAGGTAGCCAAATGCCCCGTCAACAGGCGAAATACATCGGCAAATTCGGGAAGCTCCCGGCAGGAGTACTGTGAAAGTTTTTATGTTGACAGATAATGGCGTATCGCCTCAGGTGAACTGGCCAGCCACAGTAAGCTTGAAAATGTGACTGTGGCAAAACTTGGAGCAACTGACTGGAGTAACTATGACTCTCTTAAGGTAGCCAAATGCCTCGTCAACAGGCGAAAAAAAATGGGCAAACTCGAGACGCTACCGGCAGGAGTACTGTGAAAGTCTATATATTGACAGATAATTGCGTATCGCTTCAGGTGAGCTGCTAGAGGAAGCTTGAAAATGTGACTGTGGTAAAACGGGGAACAAATGACTGGCGTAACTCTGACTCTCTTAAGGTACCCAAATGCCTCGCCAACAGGCGAAACACAGCGGCAAACTCGACAAGCTCCCGGCAGGAGTACCGTGAAAGTCTTTATGTCGACAGATAATGGCGTATCGCTTCAGGTGAACTGGCCAGCCAGAGTAAGTTTGAAAATGTGACTGTGGCAAAACGGGGAGCAACTGACTGGGGTAACTATGACTCTCTTAAGGTAGCCAAATGCCTCGTCAACAGGCGAAATACATCGGCAAACTCGAGAAGCTACCGGCAGGAGTACTGTGAAAGTCTTTATGTCGACAGATAATGGCGTATCGCTTCAGGTGAACTGGCCAGCCACAGTAAGCTTGAAAATGTGACTGTGGCAAAACTTGGAGCAACTGACTGGAGTAACTATGACTCTCTTAAGGTAGCCAAATGCCTCGTCAACAGGCGAAAAAAATGGGCAAACTCGAGACGCTACCGGCAGGAGTACTGTGAAAGTCTATATATTGACAGATAATTGCGTATCGCTTCAGGTGAGCTGCTAGAGGAAGCTTGAAAATGTGACTGTGGTAAAACGGGGAACAAATGACTGGCGTAACTCTGACTCTCTTAAGGTACCCAAATGCCTCGCCAACAGGCGAAACACAGCGGCAAACTCGACAAGCTCCCGGCAGGAGTACCGTGAAAGTCTTTATGTCGACAGATAATGGCGTATCGCTTCAGGTGAACTGGCCAGCCAGAGTAAGTTTGAAAATGTGACTGTGGCAAAACGGGGAGCAACTGACTGGGGTAACTATGACTCTCTTAAGGTAGCCAAATGCCTCGTCAACAGGCGAAATACATCGGCAAACTCGAGAAGCTACCGGCAGGAGTACTGTGAAAGTCTTTATGTCGACAGATAATGGTGTATCGCTTCAGGTGAACTGGCCAGCCACAGTAAGCTTGAAAATGTGACTGTGGCAAAACTTGGAGCAACTGACTGGAGTAACTATGACTCTCTTAAGGTAGCCAAATGCCTCGTCAACAGGCGAAAAAAATGGGCAAACTCGAGACGCTACCGGCAGGAGTACTGTGAAAGTCTATATATTGACAGATAATTGCGTATCGCTTCAGGTGAGCTGCTAGAGGAAGCTTGAAAATGTGACTGTGGTAAAACGGGGAACAAATGACTGGCGTAACTCTGACTCTCTTAAGGTACCCAAATGCCTCGCCAACAGGCGAAACACAGCGGCAAACTCGACAAGCTCCCGGCAGGAGTACCGTGAAAGTCTTTATGTCGACAGATAATGGCGTATCGCTTCAGGTGAACTGGCCAGCCAGAGTAAGTTTGAAAATGTGACTGTGGCAAAACGGGGAGCAACTGACTGGGGTAACTATGACTCTCTTAAGGTAGCCAAATGCCTCGTCAACAGGCGAAATACATCGGCAAACTCGAGAAGCTACCGGCAGGAGTACTGTGAAAGTCTTTATGTCGACAGATAATGGCGTATCGCTTCAGGTGAACTGGCCAGCCACAGTAAGCTTGAAAATGTGACTGTGGCAAAACTTGGAGCAACTGACTGGAGTAACTATGACTCTCTTAAGGTAGCCAAATGCCTCGTCAACAGGCGAAAAAAATGGGCAAACTCGAGACGCTACCGGCAGGAGTACTGTGAAAGTCTATATATTGACAGATAATTGCGTATCGCTTCAGGTGAGCTGCTAGAGGAAGCTTGAAAATGTGACTGTGGTAAAACGGGGAACAAATGACTGGCGTAACTCTGACTCTCTTAAGGTACCCAAATGCCTCGCCAACAGGCGAAACACAGCGGCAAACTCGACAAGCTCCCGGCAGGAGTACCGTGAAAGTCTTTATGTCGACAGATAATGGCGTATCGCTTCAGGTGAACTGGCCAGCCACAGTAAGCTTGAAAATGTGACTGTGGCAAAACTTGGAGCAACTGACTGGAGTAACTATGACTCTCTTAAGGTAGCCAAATGCCTCGTCAACAGGCGAAATACATCGGCAAACTCGAGACGCTACCGGCAGGAGTACTGTGAAAGTCTATATATTGACAGATAATTGCGTATCGCTTCAGGTGAGCTGCTAGAGGAAGCTTGAAAATGTGACTGTGGTAAAACGGGGAACAAATGACTGGCGTAACTCTGACTCTCTTAAGGTACCCAAATGCCTCGCCAACAGGCGAAACACAGCGGCAAACTCGACAAGCTCCCGGCAGGAGTACCGTGAAAGTCTTTATGTCGACAGATAATGGCGTATCGCTTCAGGTGAACTGGCCAGCCAGAGTAAGTTTGAAAATGTGACTGTGGCAAAACGGGGAGCAACTGACTGGGGTAACTATGACTCTCTTAAGGTAGCCAAATGCCTCGTCAACAGGCGAAATACATCGGCAAACTCGAGAAGCTACCGGCAGGAGTACTGTGAAAGTCTTTATGTCGACAGATAATGGCGTATCGCTTCAGGTGAACTGGCCAGCCACAGTAAGCTTGAAAATGTGACTGTGGCAAAACTTGGAGCAACTGACTGGAGTAACTATGACTCTCTTAAGGTAGCCAAATGCCTCGTCAACAGGCGAAAAAAATGGGCAAACTCGAGACGCTACCGGCAGGAGTACTGTGAAAGTCTATATATTGACAGATAATTGCGTATCGCTTCAGGTGAGCTGCTAGAGGAAGCTTGAAAATGTGACTGTGGTAAAACGGGGAACAAATGACTGGCGTAACTCTGACTCTCTTAAGGTACCCAAATGCCTCGCCAACAGGCGAAACACAGCGGCAAACTCGACAAGCTCCCGGCAGGAGTACCGTGAAAGTCTTTATGTCGACAGATAATGGCGTATCGCCTCAGGTGAACTGGCCAGCCAGAGTAAGTTTGAAAATGTGACTGTGGCAAAACGGGGAGCAACTGACTGGGGTAACTATGACTCTCTTAAGGTAGCCAAATGCCTCGTCAACAGGCGAAATACATCGGCAAACTCGAGAAGCACCCGGCAGGAGTAGTGTGAAAGTCTTTATGTCGACAGTTAATGGCGTATCGATTCAGGTGAACTGGCCAGAGTAAGCTTGTAGATGTGACTGTTGTAAAACGGGGAGCAACCGACAGGAGTAAATATGACTCTCTTGAGGTAGCCAAATACCTCGTCAACAGGCGAAATAAATCGGCAAACTCGAGGAGCTCCCGGGAGGAGTACTGTGAAAGTCATTATGTTGACAGATAATGGCGTATCGCCTCAAGTGAACTTTCCAGAGTAAGCTTGAAAATGTCATTGTGGAAAACGGGGAACAATTGGCAGGAGTAACGGTGAGACACTGGCACGAGTAACTATGACTCTCTTAAGGTAGCCAAATGCCTCGTCAACAGGCGAAATACATCGGCAAACTCGAGAAGTTCCCGGCTGGCGTACTGTGAATGTCTTTATGTCGACAGTTAATGGCGTATCGATTCAGGTGAACTGGCCAAAGTAAGCTAGCAGATGTGACTGTTGTAAAACGGGCAGCAACCGACAGGAGTAACTATGACTCAATAAAGAGACCCAAATGCCTCGTCAACAGTTGAGATACATTTGCAAACTGGAGGAGCTCTTAGCAGGAGTACTGTGAATGTCATAATGTCGACAAATAATAACGTATCGCTTCTGGTGAACTGGCCAGAGTAAGCTCGTAGTTGTGACTGTTGTAAAACGGGGAGAAACTGACAGGAGTAACTACGACTCTCTTAAGGTATCCAAATGCCTCGTCAACAGCCGAGATACATCGCCAAACTCGAGAAGTTCAGGGCAGGCGTACTGTGAATGTCTTTATGTCGACAGTTAATGGCGTATCGATTTAGGTGAACTGGCCAGTGTAAGCTTGTAGATGTGACTGTTGTAAAACGGGGAGTAACCGACAGGAGTAACTATGCCTCTCTCAAGGTAGCCAAATGCCTCGTCAACAGGCGAAATACATCAGCAAACTCGAGAAGCTCCCGGCAGGAATACTGTGGAAGTCTTTATGTTGACAGATAATGGCGTATCGCTTCAGGAGAACTGGATAAAGGAGGCTGAAAATGCGACTGTGGTAAAACGGGGTGCAACCGACAGGAGAAACTATGACTCTCTTAAGGTAGCCATATGCCTCGTCAACAGGCGAAATACATAGGCAAACTCGAGGAGCTCCCGGGAGGAGTACTGTGAAAGTCATTATGTTGACAGATAATGGCGTATCGCCTCAGTGAACTAGCCAGAGTAAGCTTGAAAATGTCATTGTGGAAAACGGGGAACAATTAGCAGGAGTAACGGTGAGACACTGGCACGAGTAACTATGACTCTCTTAAGGTAGCCAAATGCCCCGTCAACAGGCGAAATACATCGGCAAATTCGGGAAGCTCCCGGCAGGAGTACTGTGAAAGTTTTTATGTTGACAGATAATGGCGTATCGCCTCAGGTGAACTGGCCAGCCACAGTAAGCTTGAAAATGTGACTGTGGCAAAACTTGGAGCAACTGACTGGAGTAACTATGACTCTCTTAAGGTAGCCAAATGCCTCGTCAACAGGCGAAAAAAATGGGCAAACTCGAGACGCTACCGGCAGGAGTACTGTGAAAGTCTATATATTGACAGATAATTGCGTATCGCTTCAGGTGAGCTGCTAGAGGAAGCTTGAAAATGTGACTGTGGTAAAACGGGGAACAAATGACTGGCGTAACTCTGACTCTCTTAAGGTACCCAAATGCCTCGCCAACAGGCGAAACACAGCGGCAAACTCGACAAGCTCCCGGCAGGAGTACCGTGAAAGTCTTTATGTCGACAGATAATGGCGTATCGCTTCAGGTGAACTGGCCAGCCAGAGTAAGTTTGAAAATGTGACTGTGGCAAAACGGGGAGCAACTGACTGGGGTAACTATGACTCTCTTAAGGTAGCCAAATGCCTCGTCAACAGGCGAAATACATCGGCAAACTCGAGAAGCTACCGGCAGGAGTACTGTGAAAGTCTTTATGTCGACAGATAATGGCGTATCGCTTCAGGTGAACTGGCCAGCCACAGTAAGCTTGAAAATGTGACTGTGGCAAAACTTGGAGCAACTGACTGGAGTAACTATGACTCTCTTAAGGTAGCCAAATGCCTCGTCAACAGGCGAAAAAAATGGGCAAACTCGAGACGCTACCGGCAGGAGTACTGTGAAAGTCTATATATTGACAGATAATTGCGTATCGCTTCAGGTGAGCTGCTAGAGGAAGCTTGAAAATGTGACTGTGGTAAAACGGGGAACAAATGACTGGCGTAACTCTGACTCTCTTAAGGTACCCAAATGCCTCGCCAACAGGCGAAACACAGCGGCAAACTCGACAAGCTCCCGGCAGGAGTACCGTGAAAGTCTTTATGTCGACAGATAATGGCGTATCGCTTCAGGTGAACTGGCCAGCCAGAGTAAGTTTGAAAATGTGACTGTGGCAAAACGGGGAGCAACTGACTGGGGTAACTATGACTCTCTTAAGGTAGCCAAATGCCTCGTCAACAGGCGAAATACATCGGCAAACTCGAGAAGCTACCGGCAGGAGTACTGTGAAAGTCTTTATGTCGACAGATAATGGTGTATCGCTTCAGGTGAACTGGCCAGCCACAGTAAGCTTGAAAATGTGACTGTGGCAAAACTTGGAGCAACTGACTGGAGTAACTATGACTCTCTTAAGGTAGCCAAATGCCTCGTCAACAGGCGAAAAAAATGGGCAAACTCGAGACGCTACCGGCAGGAGTACTGTGAAAGTCTATATATTGACAGATAATTGCGTATCGCTTCAGGTGAGCTGCTAGAGGAAGCTTGAAAATGTGACTGTGGTAAAACGGGGAACAAATGACTGGCGTAACTCTGACTCTCTTAAGGTACCCAAATGCCTCGTCAACAGGCGAAACACAGCGGCAAACTCGACAAGCTCCCGGCAGGAGTACCGTGAAAGTCTTTATGTCGACAGATAATGGCGTATCGCTTCAGGTGAACTGGCCAGCCAGAGTAAGTTTGAAAATGTGACTGTGGCAAAACGGGGAGCAACTGACTGGGGTAACTATGACTCTCTTAAGGTAGCCAAATGCCTCGTCAACAGGCGAAATACATCGGCAAACTCGAGAAGCACCCGGCAGGAGTAGTGTGAAAGTCTTTATGTCGACAGTTAATGGCGTATCGATTCAGGTGAACTGGCCAGAGTAAGCTTGTAGATGTGACTGTTGTAAAACGGGGAGCAACCGACAGGAGTAAATATGACTCTCTTGAGGTAGCCAAATACCTCGTCAACAGGCGAAATAAATCGGCAAACTCGAGGAGCTCCCGGGAGGAGTACTGTGAAAGTCATTATGTTGACAGATAATGGCGTATCGCCTCAAGTGAACTTTCCAGAGTAAGCTTGAAAATGTCATTGTGGAAAACGGGGAACAATTGGCAGGAGTAACGGTGAGACACTGGCACGAGTAACTATGACTCTCTTAAGGTAGCCAAATGCCTCGTCAACAGGCGAAATACATCGGCAAACTCGAGAAGTTCCCGGCTGGCGTACTGTGAATGTCTTTATGTCGACAGTTAATGGCGTATCGATTCAGGTGAACTGGCCAAAGTAAGCTAGCAGATGTGACTGTTGTAAAACGGGCAGCAACCGACAGGAGTAACTATGACTCAATAAAGAGACCCAAATGCCTCGTCAACAGTTGAGATACATTTGCAAACTGGAGGAGCTCTTAGCAGGAGTACTGTGAATGTCATAATGTCGACAAATAATAACGTATCGCTTCTGGTGAACTGGCCAGAGTAAGCTCGTAGTTGTGACTGTTGTAAAACGGGGAGAAACTGACAGGAGTAACTACGACTCTCTTAAGGTATCCAAATGCCTCGTCAACAGCCGAGATACATCGCCAAACTCGAGAAGTTCAGGGCAGGCGTACTGTGAATGTCTTTATGTCGACAGTTAATGGCGTATCGATTTAGGTGAACTGGCCAGTGTAAGCTTGTAGATGTGACTGTTGTAAAACGGGGAGTAACCGACAGGAGTAACTATGCCTCTCTCAAGGTAGCCAAATGCCTCGTCAACAGGCGAAATACATCAGCAAACTCGAGAAGCTCCCGGCAGGAATACTGTGGAAGTCTTTATGTTGACAGATAATGGCGTATCGCTTCAGGAGAACTGGATAAAGGAGGCTGAAAATGCGACTGTGGTAAAACGGGGTGCAACCGACAGGAGAAACTATGACTCTCTTAAGGTAGCCATATGCCTCGTCAACAGGCGAAATACATAGGCAAACTCGAGGAGCTCCCGGGAGGAGTACTGTGAAAGTCATTATGTTGACAGATAATGGCGTATCGCCTCAGTGAACTAGCCAGAGTAAGCTTGAAAATGTCATTGTGGAAAACGGGGAACAATTAGCAGGAGTAACGGTGAGACACTGGCACGAGTAACTATGACTCTCTTAAGGTAGCCAAATGCCCCGTCAACAGGCGAAATACATCGGCAAATTCGGGAAGCTCCCGGCAGGAGTACTGTGAAAGTTTTTATGTTGACAGATAATGGCGTATCGCCTCAGGTGAACTGGCCAGCCACAGTAAGCTTGAAAATGTGACTGTGGCAAAACTTGGAGCAACTGACTGGAGTAACTATGACTCTCTTAAGGTAGCCAAATGCCTCGTCAACAGGCGAAAAAAATGGGCAAACTCGAGACGCTACCGGCAGGAGTACTGTGAAAGTCTATATATTGACAGATAATTGCGTATCGCTTCAGGTGAGCTGCTAGAGGAAGCTTGAAAATGTGACTGTGGTAAAACGGGGAACAAATGACTGGCGTAACTCTGACTCTCTTAAGGTACCCAAATGCCTCGCCAACAGGCGAAACACAGCGGCAAACTCGACAAGCTCCCGGCAGGAGTACCGTGAAAGTCTTTATGTCGACAGATAATGGCGTATCGCTTCAGGTGAACTGGCCAGCCAGAGTAAGTTTGAAAATGTGACTGTGGCAAAACGGGGAGCAACTGACTGGGGTAACTATGACTCTCTTAAGGTAGCCAAATGCCTCGTCAACAGGCGAAATACATCGGCAAACTCGAGAAGCTACCGGCAGGAGTACTGTGAAAGTCTTTATGTCGACAGATAATGGCGTATCGCTTCAGGTGAACTGGCCAGCCACAGTAAGCTTGAAAATGTGACTGTGGCAAAACTTGGAGCAACTGACTGGAGTAACTATGACTCTCTTAAGGTAGCCAAATGCCTCGTCAACAGGCGAAAAAAATGGGCAAACTCGAGACGCTACCGGCAGGAGTACTGTGAAAGTCTATATATTGACAGATAATTGCGTATCGCTTCAGGTGAGCTGCTAGAGGAAGCTTGAAAATGTGACTGTGGTAAAACGGGGAACAAATGACTGGCGTAACTCTGACTCTCTTAAGGTACCCAAATGCCTCGCCAACAGGCGAAACACAGCGGCAAACTCGACAAGCTCCCGGCAGGAGTACCGTGAAAGTCTTTATGTCGACAGATAATGGCGTATCGCTTCAGGTGAACTGGCCAGCCAGAGTAAGTTTGAAAATGTGACTGTGGCAAAACGGGGAGCAACTGACTGGGGTAACTATGACTCTCTTAAGGTAGCCAAATGCCTCGTCAACAGGCGAAATACATCGGCAAACTCGAGAAGCTACCGGCAGGAGTACTGTGAAAGTCTTTATGTCGACAGATAATGGTGTATCGCTTCAGGTGAACTGGCCAGCCACAGTAAGCTTGAAAATGTGACTGTGGCAAAACTTGGAGCAACTGACTGGAGTAACTATGACTCTCTTAAGGTAGCCAAATGCCTCGTCAACAGGCGAAAAAAATGGGCAAACTCGAGACGCTACCGGCAGGAGTACTGTGAAAGTCTATATATTGACAGATAATTGCGTATCGCTTCAGGTGAGCTGCTAGAGGAAGCTTGAAAATGTGACTGTGGTAAAACGGGGAACAAATGACTGGCGTAACTCTGACTCTCTTAAGGTACCCAAATGCCTCGTCAACAGGCGAAACACAGCGGCAAACTCGACAAGCTCCCGGCAGGAGTACCGTGAAAGTCTTTATGTCGACAGATAATGGCGTATCGCTTCAGGTGAACTGGCCAGCCAGAGTAAGTTTGAAAATGTGACTGTGGCAAAACGGGGAGCAACTGACTGGGGTAACTATGACTCTCTTAAGGTAGCCAAATGCCTCGTCAACAGGCGAAATACATCGGCAAACTCGAGAAGCTACCGGCAGGAGTACTGTGAAAGTCTTTATGTCGACAGATAATGGCGTATCGCTTCAGGTGAACTGGCCAGCCACAGTAAGCTTGAAAATGTGACTGTGGCAAAACTTGGAGCAACTGACTGGAGTAACTATGACTCTCTTAAGGTAGCCAAATGCCTCGTCAACAGGCGAAAAAAATGGGCAAACTCGAGACGCTACCGGCAGGAGTACTGTGAAAGTCTATATATTGACAGATAATTGCGTATCGCTTCAGGTGAGCTGCTAGAGGAAGCTTGAAAATGTGACTGTGGTAAAACGGGGAACAAATGACTGGCGTAACTCTGACTCTCTTAAGGTACCCAAATGCCTCGCCAACAGGCGAAACACAGCGGCAAACTCGACAAGCTCCCGGCAGGAGTACCGTGAAAGTCTTTATGTCGACAGATAATGGCGTATCGCTTCAGGTGAACTGGCCAGCCACAGTAAGCTTGAAAATGTGACTGTGGCAAAACTTGGAGCAACTGACTGGAGTAACTATGACTCTCTTAAGGTAGCCAAATGCCTCGTCAACAGGCGAAATACATCGGCAAACTCGAGACGCTACCGGCAGGAGTACTGTGAAAGTCTATATATTGACAGATAATTGCGTATCGCTTCAGGTGAGCTGCTAGAGGAAGCTTGAAAATGTGACTGTGGTAAAACGGGGAACAAATGACTGGCGTAACTCTGACTCTCTTAAGGTACCCAAATGCCTCGCCAACAGGCGAAACACAGCGGCAAACTCGACAAGCTCCCGGCAGGAGTACCGTGAAAGTCTTTATGTCGACAGATAATGGCGTATCGCTTCAGGTGAACTGGCCAGCCAGAGTAAGTTTGAAAATGTGACTGTGGCAAAACGGGGAGCAACTGACTGGGGTAACTATGACTCTCTTAAGGTAGCCAAATGCCTCGTCAACAGGCGAAATACATCGGCAAACTCGAGAAGCTACCGGCAGGAGTACTGTGAAAGTCTTTATGTCGACAGATAATGGCGTATCGCTTCAGGTGAACTGGCCAGCCACAGTAAGCTTGAAAATGTGACTGTGGCAAAACTTGGAGCAACTGACTGGAGTAACTATGACTCTCTTAAGGTAGCCAAATGCCTCGTCAACAGGCGAAAAAAATGGGCAAACTCGAGACGCTACCGGCAGGAGTACTGTGAAAGTCTATATATTGACAGATAATTGCGTATCGCTTCAGGTGAGCTGCTAGAGGAAGCTTGAAAATGTGACTGTGGTAAAACGGGGAACAAATGACTGGCGTAACTCTGACTCTCTTAAGGTACCCAAATGCCTCGCCAACAGGCGAAACACAGCGGCAAACTCGACAAGCTCCCGGCAGGAGTACCGTGAAAGTCTTTATGTCGACAGATAATGGCGTATCGCTTCAGGTGAACTGGCCAGCCAGAGTAAGTTTGAAAATGTGACTGTGGCAAAACGGGGAGCAACTGACTGGGGTAACTATGACTCTCTTAAGGTAGCCAAATGCCTCGTCAACAGGCGAAATACATCGGCAAACTCGAGAAGCTACCGGCAGGAGTACTGTGAAAGTCTTTATGTCGACAGATAATGGCGTATCGCTTCAGGTGAACTGGCCAGCCACAGTAAGCTTGAAAATGTGACTGTGGCAAAACTTGGAGCAACTGACTGGAGTAACTATGACTCTCTTAAGGTAGCCAAATGCCTCGTCAACAGGCGAAAAAAATGGGCAAACTCGAGACGCTACCGGCAGGAGTACTGTGAAAGTCTATATATTGACAGATAATTGCGTATCGCTTCAGGTGAGCTGCTAGAGGAAGCTTGAAAATGTGACTGTGGTAAAACGGGGAACAAATGACTGGCGTAACTCTGACTCTCTTAAGGTACCCAAATGCCTCGCCAACAGGCGAAACACAGCGGCAAACTCGACAAGCTCCCGGCAGGAGTACCGTGAAAGTCTTTATGTCGACAGATAATGGCGTATCGCTTCAGGTGAACTGGCCAGCCAGAGTAAGTTTGAAAATGTGACTGTGGCAAAACGGGGAGCAACTGACTGGGGTAACTATGACTCTCTTAAGGTAGCCAAATGCCTCGTCAACAGGCGAAATACATCGGCAAACTCGAGAAGCTACCGGCAGGAGTACTGTGAAAGTCTTTATGTCGACAGATAATGGTGTATCGCTTCAGGTGAACTGGCCAGCCACAGTAAGCTTGAAAATGTGACTGTGGCAAAACTTGGAGCAACTGACTGGAGTAACTATGACTCTCTTAAGGTAGCCAAATGCCTCGTCAACAGGCGAAAAAAATGGGCAAACTCGAGACGCTACCGGCAGGAGTACTGTGAAAGTCTATATATTGACAGATAATTGCGTATCGCTTCAGGTGAGCTGCTAGAGGAAGCTTGAAAATGTGACTGTGGTAAAACGGGGAACAAATGACTGGCGTAACTCTGACTCTCTTAAGGTACCCAAATGCCTCGCCAACAGGCGAAACACAGCGGCAAACTCGACAAGCTCCCGGCAGGAGTACCGTGAAAGTCTTTATGTCGACAGTTAATGGCGTATCGATTCAGGTGAACTGGCCAGAGTAAGCTTGTAGATGTGACTGTTGTAAAACGGGGAGCAACCGACAGGAGTAAATATGACTCTCTTGAGGTAGCCAAATACCTCGTCAACAGGCGAAATAAATCGGCAAACTCGAGGAGCTCCCGGGAGGAGTACTGTGAAAGTCATTATGTTGACAGATAATGGCGTATCGCCTCAAGTGAACTTTCCAGAGTAAGCTTGAAAATGTCATTGTGGAAAACGGGGAACAATTGGCAGGAGTAACGGTGAGACACTGGCACGAGTAACTATGACTCTCTTAAGGTAGCCAAATGCCTCGTCAACAGGCGAAATACATCGGCAAACTCGAGAAGTTCCCGGCTGGCGTACTGTGAATGTCTTTATGTCGACAGTTAATGGCGTATCGATTCAGGTGAACTGGCCAAAGTAAGCTAGCAGATGTGACTGTTGTAAAACGGGCAGCAACCGACAGGAGTAACTATGACTCAATAAAGAGACCCAAATGCCTCGTCAACAGTTGAGATACATTTGCAAACTGGAGGAGCTCTTAGCAGGAGTACTGTGAATGTCATAATGTCGACAAATAATAACGTATCGCTTCTGGTGAACTGGCCAGAGTAAGCTCGTAGTTGTGACTGTTGTAAAACGGGGAGAAACTGACAGGAGTAACTACGACTCTCTTAAGGTATCCAAATGCCTCGTCAACAGCCGAGATACATCGCCAAACTCGAGAAGTTCAGGGCAGGCGTACTGTGAATGTCTTTATGTCGACAGTTAATGGCGTATCGATTTAGGTGAACTGGCCAGTGTAAGCTTGTAGATGTGACTGTTGTAAAACGGGGAGTAACCGACAGGAGTAACTATGCCTCTCTCAAGGTAGCCAAATGCCTCGTCAACAGGCGAAATACATCAGCAAACTCGAGAAGCTCCCGGCAGGAATACTGTGGAAGTCTTTATGTTGACAGATAATGGCGTATCGCTTCAGGAGAACTGGATAAAGGAGGCTGAAAATGCGACTGTGGTAAAACGGGGTGCAACCGACAGGAGAAACTATGACTCTCTTAAGGTAGCCATATGCCTCGTCAACAGGCGAAATACATAGGCAAACTCGAGGAGCTCCCGGGAGGAGTACTGTGAAAGTCATTATGTTGACAGATAATGGCGTATCGCCTCAGTGAACTAGCCAGAGTAAGCTTGAAAATGTCATTGTGGAAAACGGGGAACAATTAGCAGGAGTAACGGTGAGACACTGGCACGAGTAACTATGACTCTCTTAAGGTAGCCAAATGCCCCGTCAACAGGCGAAATACATCGGCAAATTCGGGAAGCTCCCGGCAGGAGTACTGTGAAAGTTTTTATGTTGACAGATAATGGCGTATCGCCTCAGGTGAACTGGCCAGCCACAGTAAGCTTGAAAATGTGACTGTGGCAAAACTTGGAGCAACTGACTGGAGTAACTATGACTCTCTTAAGGTAGCCAAATGCCTCGTCAACAGGCGAAAAAAATGGGCAAACTCGAGACGCTACCGGCAGGAGTACTGTGAAAGTCTATATATTGACAGATAATTGCGTATCGCTTCAGGTGAGCTGCTAGAGGAAGCTTGAAAATGTGACTGTGGTAAAACGGGGAACAAATGACTGGCGTAACTCTGACTCTCTTAAGGTACCCAAATGCCTCGCCAACAGGCGAAACACAGCGGCAAACTCGACAAGCTCCCGGCAGGAGTACCGTGAAAGTCTTTATGTCGACAGATAATGGCGTATCGCTTCAGGTGAACTGGCCAGCCAGAGTAAGTTTGAAAATGTGACTGTGGCAAAACGGGGAGCAACTGACTGGGGTAACTATGACTCTCTTAAGGTAGCCAAATGCCTCGTCAACAGGCGAAATACATCGGCAAACTCGAGAAGCTACCGGCAGGAGTACTGTGAAAGTCTTTATGTCGACAGATAATGGCGTATCGCTTCAGGTGAACTGGCCAGCCACAGTAAGCTTGAAAATGTGACTGTGGCAAAACTTGGAGCAACTGACTGGAGTAACTATGACTCTCTTAAGGTAGCCAAATGCCTCGTCAACAGGCGAAAAAAATGGGCAAACTCGAGACGCTACCGGCAGGAGTACTGTGAAAGTCTATATATTGACAGATAATTGCGTATCGCTTCAGGTGAGCTGCTAGAGGAAGCTTGAAAATGTGACTGTGGTAAAACGGGGAACAAATGACTGGCGTAACTCTGACTCTCTTAAGGTACCCAAATGCCTCGCCAACAGGCGAAACACAGCGGCAAACTCGACAAGCTCCCGGCAGGAGTACCGTGAAAGTCTTTATGTCGACAGATAATGGCGTATCGCTTCAGGTGAACTGGCCAGCCAGAGTAAGTTTGAAAATGTGACTGTGGCAAAACGGGGAGCAACTGACTGGGGTAACTATGACTCTCTTAAGGTAGCCAAATGCCTCGTCAACAGGCGAAATACATCGGCAAACTCGAGAAGCTACCGGCAGGAGTACTGTGAAAGTCTTTATGTCGACAGATAATGGTGTATCGCTTCAGGTGAACTGGCCAGCCACAGTAAGCTTGAAAATGTGACTGTGGCAAAACTTGGAGCAACTGACTGGAGTAACTATGACTCTCTTAAGGTAGCCAAATGCCTCGTCAACAGGCGAAAAAAATGGGCAAACTCGAGACGCTACCGGCAGGAGTACTGTGAAAGTCTATATATTGACAGATAATTGCGTATCGCTTCAGGTGAGCTGCTAGAGGAAGCTTGAAAATGTGACTGTGGTAAAACGGGGAACAAATGACTGGCGTAACTCTGACTCTCTTAAGGTACCCAAATGCCTCGCCAACAGGCGAAACACAGCGGCAAACTCGACAAGCTCCCGGCAGGAGTACCGTGAAAGTCTTTATGTCGACAGATAATGGCGTATCGCTTCAGGTGAACTGGCCAGCCAGAGTAAGTTTGAAAATGTGACTGTGGCAAAACGGGGAGCAACTGACTGGGGTAACTATGACTCTCTTAAGGTAGCCAAATGCCTCGTCAACAGGCGAAATACATCGGCAAACTCGAGAAGCTACCGGCAGGAGTACTGTGAAAGTCTTTATGTCGACAGATAATGGCGTATCGCTTCAGGTGAACTGGCCAGCCACAGTAAGCTTGAAAATGTGACTGTGGCAAAACTTGGAGCAACTGACTGGAGTAACTATGACTCTCTTAAGGTAGCCAAATGCCTCGTCAACAGGCGAAAAAAATGGGCAAACTCGAGACGCTACCGGCAGGAGTACTGTGAAAGTCTATATATTGACAGATAATTGCGTATCGCTTCAGGTGAGCTGCTAGAGGAAGCTTGAAAATGTGACTGTGGTAAAACGGGGAACAAATGACTGGCGTAACTCTGACTCTCTTAAGGTACCCAAATGCCTCGCCAACAGGCGAAACACAGCGGCAAACTCGACAAGCTCCCGGCAGGAGTACCGTGAAAGTCTTTATGTCGACAGATAATGGCGTATCGCTTCAGGTGAACTGGCCAGCCACAGTAAGCTTGAAAATGTGACTGTGGCAAAACTTGGAGCAACTGACTGGAGTAACTATGACTCTCTTAAGGTAGCCAAATGCCTCGTCAACAGGCGAAATACATCGGCAAACTCGAGACGCTACCGGCAGGAGTACTGTGAAAGTCTATATATTGACAGATAATTGCGTATCGCTTCAGGTGAGCTGCTAGAGGAAGCTTGAAAATGTGACTGTGGTAAAACGGGGAACAAATGACTGGCGTAACTCTGACTCTCTTAAGGTACCCAAATGCCTCGCCAACAGGCGAAACACAGCGGCAAACTCGACAAGCTCCCGGCAGGAGTACCGTGAAAGTCTTTATGTCGACAGATAATGGCGTATCGCTTCAGGTGAACTGGCCAGCCAGAGTAAGTTTGAAAATGTGACTGTGGCAAAACGGGGAGCAACTGACTGGGGTAACTATGACTCTCTTAAGGTAGCCAAATGCCTCGTCAACAGGCGAAATACATCGGCAAACTCGAGAAGCTACCGGCAGGAGTACTGTGAAAGTCTTTATGTCGACAGATAATGGCGTATCGCTTCAGGTGAACTGGCCAGCCACAGTAAGCTTGAAAATGTGACTGTGGCAAAACTTGGAGCAACTGACTGGAGTAACTATGACTCTCTTAAGGTAGCCAAATGCCTCGTCAACAGGCGAAAAAAATGGGCAAACTCGAGACGCTACCGGCAGGAGTACTGTGAAAGTCTATATATTGACAGATAATTGCGTATCGCTTCAGGTGAGCTGCTAGAGGAAGCTTGAAAATGTGACTGTGGTAAAACGGGGAACAAATGACTGGCGTAACTCTGACTCTCTTAAGGTACCCAAATGCCTCGCCAACAGGCGAAACACAGCGGCAAACTCGACAAGCTCCCGGCAGGAGTACCGTGAAAGTCTTTATGTCGACAGATAATGGCGTATCGCTTCAGGTGAACTGGCCAGCCACAGTAAGCTTGAAAATGTGACTGTGGCAAAACTTGGAGCAACTGACTGGAGTAACTATGACTCTCTTAAGGTAGCCAAATGCCTCGTCAACAGGCGAAAAAAATGGGCAAACTCGAGACGCTACCGGCAGGAGTACTGTGAAAGTCTATATATTGACAGATAATTGCGTATCGCTTCAGGTGAGCTGCTAGAGGAAGCTTGAAAATGTGACTGTGGTAAAACGGGGAACAAATGACTGGCGTAACTCTGACTCTCTTAAGGTACCCAAATGCCTCGCCAACAGGCGAAACACAGCGGCAAACTCGACAAGCTCCCGGCAGGAGTACCGTGAAAGTCTTTATGTCGACAGATAATGGCGTATCGCTTCAGGTGAACTGGCCAGCCACAGTAAGCTTGAAAATGTGACTGTGGCAAAACTTGGAGCAACTGACTGGAGTAACTATGACTCTCTTAAGGTAGCCAAATGCCTCGTCAACAGGCGAAATACATCGGCAAACTCGAGACGCTACCGGCAGGAGTACTGTGAAAGTCTATATATTGACAGATAATTGCGTATCGCTTCAGGTGAGCTGCTAGAGGAAGCTTGAAAATGTGACTGTGGTAAAACGGGGAACAAATGACTGGCGTAACTCTGACTCTCTTAAGGTACCCAAATGCCTCGCCAACAGGCGAAACACAGCGGCAAACTCGACAAGCTCCCGGCAGGAGTACCGTGAAAGTCTTTATGTCGACAGATAATGGCGTATCGCTTCAGGTGAACTGGCCAGCCAGAGTAAGTTTGAAAATGTGACTGTGGCAAAACGGGGAGCAACTGACTGGGGTAACTATGACTCTCTTAAGGTAGCCAAATGCCTCGTCAACAGGCGAAATACATCGGCAAACTCGAGAAGCTACCGGCAGGAGTACTGTGAAAGTCTTTATGTCGACAGATAATGGCGTATCGCTTCAGGTGAACTGGCCAGCCACAGTAAGCTTGAAAATGTGACTGTGGCAAAACTTGGAGCAACTGACTGGAGTAACTATGACTCTCTTAAGGTAGCCAAATGCCTCGTCAACAGGCGAAAAAAATGGGCAAACTCGAGACGCTACCGGCAGGAGTACTGTGAAAGTCTATATATTGACAGATAATTGCGTATCGCTTCAGGTGAGCTGCTAGAGGAAGCTTGAAAATGTGACTGTGGTAAAACGGGGAACAAATGACTGGCGTAACTCTGACTCTCTTAAGGTACCCAAATGCCTCGCCAACAGGCGAAACACAGCGGCAAACTCGACAAGCTCCCGGCAGGAGTACCGTGAAAGTCTTTATGTCGACAGATAATGGCGTATCGCTTCAGGTGAACTGGCCAGCCAGAGTAAGTTTGAAAATGTGACTGTGGCAAAACGGGGAGCAACTGACTGGGGTAACTATGACTCTCTTAAGGTAGCCAAATGCCTCGTCAACAGGCGAAATACATCGGCAAACTCGAGAAGCTACCGGCAGGAGTACTGTGAAAGTCTTTATGTCGACAGATAATGGCGTATCGCTTCAGGTGAACTGGCCAGCCACAGTAAGCTTGAAAATGTGACTGTGGCAAAACTTGGAGCAACTGACTGGAGTAACTATGACTCTCTTAAGGTAGCCAAATGCCTCGTCAACAGGCGAAAAAAATGGGCAAACTCGAGACGCTACCGGCAGGAGTACTGTGAAAGTCTATATATTGACAGATAATTGCGTATCGCTTCAGGTGAGCTGCTAGAGGAAGCTTGAAAATGTGACTGTGGTAAAACGGGGAACAAATGACTGGCGTAACTCTGACTCTCTTAAGGTACCCAAATGCCTCGCCAACAGGCGAAACACAGCGGCAAACTCGACAAGCTCCCGGCAGGAGTACCGTGAAAGTCTTTATGTCGACAGATAATGGCGTATCGCTTCAGGTGAACTGGCCAGCCACAGTAAGCTTGAAAATGTGACTGTGGCAAAACTTGGAGCAACTGACTGGAGTAACTATGACTCTCTTAAGGTAGCCAAATGCCTCGTCAACAGGCGAAAAAAATGGGCAAACTCGAGACGCTACCGGCAGGAGTACTGTGAAAGTCTATATATTGACAGATAATTGCGTATCGCTTCAGGTGAGCTGCTAGAGGAAGCTTGAAAATGTGACTGTGGTAAAACGGGGAACAAATGACTGGCGTAACTCTGACTCTCTTAAGGTACCCAAATGCCTCGCCAACAGGCGAAACACAGCGGCAAACTCGACAAGCTCCCGGCAGGAGTACCGTGAAAGTCTTTATGTCGACAGATAATGGCGTATCGCTTCAGGTGAACTGGCCAGCCAGAGTAAGTTTGAAAATGTGACTGTGGCAAAACGGGGAGCAACTGACTGGGGTAACTATGACTCTCTTAAGGTAGCCAAATGCCTCGTCAACAGGCGAAATACATCGGCAAACTCGAGAAGCACCCGGCAGGAGTAGTGTGAAAGTCTTTATGTCGACAGTTAATGGCGTATCGATTCAGGTGAACTGGCCAGAGTAAGCTTGTAGATGTGACTGTTGTAAAACGGGGAGCAACCGACAGGAGTAAATATGACTCTCTTGAGGTAGCCAAATACCTCGTCAACAGGCGAAATAAATCGGCAAACTCGAGGAGCTCCCGGGAGGAGTACTGTGAAAGTCATTATGTTGACAGATAATGGCGTATCGCCTCAAGTGAACTTTCCAGAGTAAGCTTGAAAATGTCATTGTGGAAAACGGGGAACAATTGGCAGGAGTAACGGTGAGACACTGGCACGAGTAACTATGACTCTCTTAAGGTAGCCAAATGCCTCGTCAACAGGCGAAATACATCGGCAAACTCGAGAAGTTCCCGGCTGGCGTACTGTGAATGTCTTTATGTCGACAGTTAATGGCGTATCGATTCAGGTGAACTGGCCAAAGTAAGCTAGCAGATGTGACTGTTGTAAAACGGGCAGCAACCGACAGGAGTAACTATGACTCAATAAAGAGACCCAAATGCCTCGTCAACAGTTGAGATACATTTGCAAACTGGAGGAGCTCTTAGCAGGAGTACTGTGAATGTCATAATGTCGACAAATAATAACGTATCGCTTCTGGTGAACTGGCCAGAGTAAGCTCGTAGTTGTGACTGTTGTAAAACGGGGAGAAACTGACAGGAGTAACTACGACTCTCTTAAGGTATCCAAATGCCTCGTCAACAGCCGAGATACATCGCCAAACTCGAGAAGTTCAGGGCAGGCGTACTGTGAATGTCTTTATGTCGACAGTTAATGGCGTATCGATTTAGGTGAACTGGCCAGTGTAAGCTTGTAGATGTGACTGTTGTAAAACGGGGAGTAACCGACAGGAGTAACTATGCCTCTCTCAAGGTAGCCAAATGCCTCGTCAACAGGCGAAATACATCAGCAAACTCGAGAAGCTCCCGGCAGGAATACTGTGGAAGTCTTTATGTTGACAGATAATGGCGTATCGCTTCAGGAGAACTGGATAAAGGAGGCTGAAAATGCGACTGTGGTAAAACGGGGTGCAACCGACAGGAGAAACTATGACTCTCTTAAGGTAGCCATATGCCTCGTCAACAGGCGAAATACATAGGCAAACTCGAGGAGCTCCCGGGAGGAGTACTGTGAAAGTCATTATGTTGACAGATAATGGCGTATCGCCTCAGTGAACTAGCCAGAGTAAGCTTGAAAATGTCATTGTGGAAAACGGGGAACAATTAGCAGGAGTAACGGTGAGACACTGGCACGAGTAACTATGACTCTCTTAAGGTAGCCAAATGCCCCGTCAACAGGCGAAATACATCGGCAAATTCGGGAAGCTCCCGGCAGGAGTACTGTGAAAGTTTTTATGTTGACAGATAATGGCGTATCGCCTCAGGTGAACTGGCCAGCCACAGTAAGCTTGAAAATGTGACTGTGGCAAAACTTGGAGCAACTGACTGGAGTAACTATGACTCTCTTAAGGTAGCCAAATGCCTCGTCAACAGGCGAAAAAAATGGGCAAACTCGAGACGCTACCGGCAGGAGTACTGTGAAAGTCTATATATTGACAGATAATTGCGTATCGCTTCAGGTGAGCTGCTAGAGGAAGCTTGAAAATGTGACTGTGGTAAAACGGGGAACAAATGACTGGCGTAACTCTGACTCTCTTAAGGTACCCAAATGCCTCGCCAACAGGCGAAACACAGCGGCAAACTCGACAAGCTCCCGGCAGGAGTACCGTGAAAGTCTTTATGTCGACAGATAATGGCGTATCGCTTCAGGTGAACTGGCCAGCCAGAGTAAGTTTGAAAATGTGACTGTGGCAAAACGGGGAGCAACTGACTGGGGTAACTATGACTCTCTTAAGGTAGCCAAATGCCTCGTCAACAGGCGAAATACATCGGCAAACTCGAGAAGCTACCGGCAGGAGTACTGTGAAAGTCTTTATGTCGACAGATAATGGCGTATCGCTTCAGGTGAACTGGCCAGCCACAGTAAGCTTGAAAATGTGACTGTGGCAAAACTTGGAGCAACTGACTGGAGTAACTATGACTCTCTTAAGGTAGCCAAATGCCTCGTCAACAGGCGAAAAAAATGGGCAAACTCGAGACGCTACCGGCAGGAGTACTGTGAAAGTCTATATATTGACAGATAATTGCGTATCGCTTCAGGTGAGCTGCTAGAGGAAGCTTGAAAATGTGACTGTGGTAAAACGGGGAACAAATGACTGGCGTAACTCTGACTCTCTTAAGGTACCCAAATGCCTCGCCAACAGGCGAAACACAGCGGCAAACTCGACAAGCTCCCGGCAGGAGTACCGTGAAAGTCTTTATGTCGACAGATAATGGCGTATCGCCTCAGGTGAACTGGCCAGCCAGAGTAAGTTTGAAAATGTGACTGTGGCAAAACGGGGAGCAACTGACTGGGGTAACTATGACTCTCTTAAGGTAGCCAAATGCCTCGTCAACAGGCGAAATACATCGGCAAACTCGAGAAGCACCCGGCAGGAGTAGTGTGAAAGTCTTTATGTCGACAGTTAATGGCGTATCGATTCAGGTGAACTGGCCAGAGTAAGCTTGTAGATGTGACTGTTGTAAAACGGGGAGCAACCGACAGGAGTAAATATGACTCTCTTGAGGTAGCCAAATACCTCGTCAACAGGCGAAATAAATCGGCAAACTCGAGGAGCTCCCGGGAGGAGTACTGTGAAAGTCATTATGTTGACAGATAATGGCGTATCGCCTCAAGTGAACTTTCCAGAGTAAGCTTGAAAATGTCATTGTGGAAAACGGGGAACAATTGGCAGGAGTAACGGTGAGACACTGGCACGAGTAACTATGACTCTCTTAAGGTAGCCAAATGCCTCGTCAACAGGCGAAATACATCGGCAAACTCGAGAAGTTCCCGGCTGGCGTACTGTGAATGTCTTTATGTCGACAGTTAATGGCGTATCGATTCAGGTGAACTGGCCAAAGTAAGCTAGCAGATGTGACTGTTGTAAAACGGGCAGCAACCGACAGGAGTAACTATGACTCAATAAAGAGACCCAAATGCCTCGTCAACAGTTGAGATACATTTGCAAACTGGAGGAGCTCTTAGCAGGAGTACTGTGAATGTCATAATGTCGACAAATAATAACGTATCGCTTCTGGTGAACTGGCCAGAGTAAGCTCGTAGTTGTGACTGTTGTAAAACGGGGAGAAACTGACAGGAGTAACTACGACTCTCTTAAGGTATCCAAATGCCTCGTCAACAGCCGAGATACATCGCCAAACTCGAGAAGTTCAGGGCAGGCGTACTGTGAATGTCTTTATGTCGACAGTTAATGGCGTATCGATTTAGGTGAACTGGCCAGTGTAAGCTTGTAGATGTGACTGTTGTAAAACGGGGAGTAACCGACAGGAGTAACTATGCCTCTCTCAAGGTAGCCAAATGCCTCGTCAACAGGCGAAATACATCAGCAAACTCGAGAAGCTCCCGGCAGGAATACTGTGGAAGTCTTTATGTTGACAGATAATGGCGTATCGCTTCAGGAGAACTGGATAAAGGAGGCTGAAAATGCGACTGTGGTAAAACGGGGTGCAACCGACAGGAGAAACTATGACTCTCTTAAGGTAGCCATATGCCTCGTCAACAGGCGAAATACATAGGCAAACTCGAGGAGCTCCCGGGAGGAGTACTGTGAAAGTCATTATGTTGACAGATAATGGCGTATCGCCTCAGTGAACTAGCCAGAGTAAGCTTGAAAATGTCATTGTGGAAAACGGGGAACAATTAGCAGGAGTAACGGTGAGACACTGGCACGAGTAACTATGACTCTCTTAAGGTAGCCAAATGCCCCGTCAACAGGCGAAATACATCGGCAAATTCGGGAAGCTCCCGGCAGGAGTACTGTGAAAGTTTTTATGTTGACAGATAATGGCGTATCGCCTCAGGTGAACTGGCCAGCCACAGTAAGCTTGAAAATGTGACTGTGGCAAAACTTGGAGCAACTGACTGGAGTAACTATGACTCTCTTAAGGTAGCCAAATGCCTCGTCAACAGGCGAAAAAAATGGGCAAACTCGAGACGCTACCGGCAGGAGTACTGTGAAAGTCTATATATTGACAGATAATTGCGTATCGCTTCAGGTGAGCTGCTAGAGGAAGCTTGAAAATGTGACTGTGGTAAAACGGGGAACAAATGACTGGCGTAACTCTGACTCTCTTAAGGTACCCAAATGCCTCGCCAACAGGCGAAACACAGCGGCAAACTCGACAAGCTCCCGGCAGGAGTACCGTGAAAGTCTTTATGTCGACAGATAATGGCGTATCGCTTCAGGTGAACTGGCCAGCCAGAGTAAGTTTGAAAATGTGACTGTGGCAAAACGGGGAGCAACTGACTGGGGTAACTATGACTCTCTTAAGGTAGCCAAATGCCTCGTCAACAGGCGAAATACATCGGCAAACTCGAGAAGCTACCGGCAGGAGTACTGTGAAAGTCTTTATGTCGACAGATAATGGCGTATCGCTTCAGGTGAACTGGCCAGCCACAGTAAGCTTGAAAATGTGACTGTGGCAAAACTTGGAGCAACTGACTGGAGTAACTATGACTCTCTTAAGGTAGCCAAATGCCTCGTCAACAGGCGAAAAAAATGGGCAAACTCGAGACGCTACCGGCAGGAGTACTGTGAAAGTCTATATATTGACAGATAATTGCGTATCGCTTCAGGTGAGCTGCTAGAGGAAGCTTGAAAATGTGACTGTGGTAAAACGGGGAACAAATGACTGGCGTAACTCTGACTCTCTTAAGGTACCCAAATGCCTCGCCAACAGGCGAAACACAGCGGCAAACTCGACAAGCTCCCGGCAGGAGTACCGTGAAAGTCTTTATGTCGACAGATAATGGCGTATCGCTTCAGGTGAACTGGCCAGCCACAGTAAGCTTGAAAATGTGACTGTGGCAAAACTTGGAGCAACTGACTGGAGTAACTATGACTCTCTTAAGGTAGCCAAATGCCTCGTCAACAGGCGAAATACATCGGCAAACTCGAGACGCTACCGGCAGGAG